>NC_057805.1:412219310-412264271 GCF_018294505.1 Triticum aestivum | reverse complement strand
TGGTACGCCACACCCCTCCCGATCAACAGGACCCCCGTTTCGACCGTAGGAGGTCCGTTTCGTCCGTTTTGCGGTAGGCCACACCCCTCCCGATCAACAGGACCCCCGTTTCGACCGTAGGAGGTCAGTTTCTTCCGTTTTGCGGTACGCCACACCCCTCCCGATCAACAGGACCCTGTTCCGAACGTAGGAGTTCCATTTCCTCCGTTTTGCGGTACGCCAGGCCTCGTTTCCATCGCCTGTTCCATCCAAGCTGTTTGGGAATGTAGTAATTTCAAAAAATTTCCTACGCACACGCAAGATCATGGTGATGCATAGCAACGAGAGGGGAGAGTGTTGTCCACGTACCCTCGTAGACCGACAGCGGAAGCCTTATCACAACGCGGTTGATGTAGTCGTACGTCTTCACGATCCGACCGATCAAGTACCGAACGCACGGCACCTCCGAGTTCTACACACGTTCAGCTCGATGACGTCCCTCGAACTCCGATCCAGCCGAGTGTTGAGGGAGAGTTTCTTCATCACGACGGCGTGGTGACGATGATGATGTTCCACCGACGCAGGGCTTCGCCTAAGCTCCGCAACGGTATTATCGAGGTGTAATATGGTGGAGGGGGGCACCGCACACGGCTAAAATATCGTATATCAAGTGTGTCTTTGGGGTGCCCCCTGCCCCCATATATAAAGGAGCAAGGAGGAAAGGGCCGGCCAAGGGGAAGTGGCGCGCCCAAGGGGGGAGTCCTACTCCCACCGGGAGTAGGACTCCTCCTTTCCTTGTGGGACTAGGAGAAGGGAAGGGGAAAGGAGAAAGAAGGAAGGGGGCGCCCCCCTTCCCTAGTCCAATTCGGACTAGTCCATGGGGAGGGGTGCGGCCTCCCTTTGGGGCCTTTCTCTCCTTTCCCGTATGGCCCATCAAGGCCCAATACGAATTCCCGTAACTCTCCGATAATCTGAAAAATACCCGAATCACTCGGAACCTTTCCGAAGTCCGAATATAGTCGTCCAATATATCGATCTTTACGTCTTGGCCATTTCGAGACTCCTCGTCATGGCCCCGATCTCATCCGGGACTCCGAACTCCTTCGGTACATCAACATACATAAACTCATAATAAAACTGTCATCGTAACGTTAAGCGTGCGGACCCTACGGGTTCGAGAACTATGTAGACATGACCGAGACACCTCTCCGGTAAATAACCAATAGCGGAACCTGGATGCTCATATTGGTTCCCACATATTCTACGAAGATCTTTATCGGTCAGACCGCATAACAACATACGTTGTTCCCTTTGTCATCGGTATGTTACTTGCCCGAGATTCGATCCCGGTATCTCGATACCTAGTTCAATCTCGTTACCGGAAAGTCTCTTTACTCATTCCGTAATACATCATCCCGCAACTAACTCATTAGTCACAATGCTTGCAAGGCTTATAGTGATGTGCATTACTGAGTGGGCCCAGAGATACCTCTCCGACACTCGGAGTGACAAATCCTAATCTCAAAATACGCCAACTCAACAAGTACCTTTGGAGAGACTTGTAGAGCACCTTTATAATCACCCAGTTACGTTGCGATGTTTGGTAGCACACAAAGTGTTCCTCCGGTAAACGGGAGTTGCATAATCTCATAGTCATAGGAACATGTATAAGTCATGAAGAAAGCAATAGCAACATACTAAACGATCGAGTGCTAAGCTAACGGAATGGGTCAAGTCAATCACGTCATTCTCCTAATGAGGTGATCCCGTTAATCAAATGACAACTCATGTCTATGGCTAGGAAACATAACCATCTTTGATTAACGAGCTAGTCAAGTAGAGGCATACTAGTGACACTCTGTTTGTCTATGTATTCACACATGTATTATGTTTCCGGTTAATACAATTCTAGCATGAATAATAAACTTTTATCATGATATAAGGAAATAAATAATAACTTTATTATTTCCTCTAGGGCATATTTCCTTCAAAAGGCCTCCCGATGAACACGACCACGCATTCCGTTCCGACCCAGCCGGTTGGCTCCCACGCGTTCCGTTGCCTCCCGATGAACACGACGCATTCCGTTGCCTCCCCATGAAGACGACGCATTCCGTTGCCTCCCCATGAACACGATGCATTCCGTTGCCTCCCCATGAACACGACGACGACGTTGTTTCTCCGTTCCGACCCAGCCATGTACACGAGCCCTGGCCGTACGTATGCGCGAGTAGGCGTTCGAGACCCCGCCCGTATGTACACATACGTGGCCATATTTTCTTTCTTGCACCCTGGCCGTTGTACGTACTTGTACATGCTACATGCGCGCCTCTACTACGACACGTACGCGCATCTACCACGACACGTGCGCGCCTGTACATCCACCAGTATATATGTACGTACACGTTCGCGACCAGAATGACAACGCTTCGTACTCTTCGACCAGGTGGGTCCCGACTGTCAGGCACTTCCTTGCGTGCGAACATGTAGCTGGTGGGTTCCAGCAGTCAGGGGGATCGTTTTTTTGCCCGGACGCACTTCCTTGCGTGCGAAGATGTAGCTGGTGGGTCCTAGCAGTCAGGGGGGCGAATCATTTTTTTGCACGGACGCACTTCCTTGTGTGCGAAGATGTAGATGGTGGGTCCCAGCAGTCAGGGGGAAACGTCTTTTCACGAAATACGGTGGCCCATCCGGTGGGTCCCCGCCGTCAGGTGGAGGAATCATTATTTTGCGCGTAATAAGGAGGCACTTCCTTGCTGCGGCCGTGGACCCAGCTGTCAGCCTCTCCATGTACAGTCCACGTTCGATGGAAGTCGTTCCTTGACCACGTTGACCACGCCGCGCCGAGAGCACCACGGCGGTGGACGACGGCGATGACTAGGAAGGGGATGACTCGGAGCCGGGGAACACGCAGCAGTGGATGCCCACGCAAAGAGGAGAACGAGGGTTCACTGGTTCGGCTGCGGTGTGAGGCTGCTGTCGCCGCAGAATAACAGGGGGTGTGGGTGAGTAGAGGGATGGCCTGGCCAGCGGTGGGAGTAGTAGGGGGCGGTGAGGCCTCCGCGGAGTTCATTTGTAGGGTTTTTCAATTTCAAGTTCATTTGAAATGCTTTTCAATTTTAGGGTCTTATAGCTCAAAATAATTAGCAAATGCATGAAAAATAACAAATGAAGTCAGAAAGGATCGAAAAATGATGATGTGGCTTTGAATGGTGCATTTTGAACACACAAAAAGTCAGGAGTTCAAATAAGTTTTAAAAAATGAAATCCCTTTGTAACAGACGAGTTTCCGTATGAAATCCTGATACTTTGAAAGAGATTGTCCGTTTTGTACACGAAGTGCATCCAGTTTTTGCCGTAATCCTCTCAAATTTCTTGCACATGCTATGTGGATGAAATGATGATACCATGCCAACTTTCAACCTTTTCAGAGTTCATTTGAAATGCTTTTCAATTTTAGGGTCTTATAGCTCAAAATAATCAGTAAATGCATGAAAAATGTTGCATGAAAAATAACAAATAAAATAAATAAGTAATTAGAAACAAAATAATATGAACTTTATTAAAATATATAAGTAGAAACAAAATAAAATAAACTTTAATAGAAACTAAAATTAACAAAGTATTTTCTGTTCAAAACATTATAACAAACCTCTAGTATTATTGAAACTAAAATTATATAAAATTGATGCAACTAAAATTGTCGAAGTATTTTCTATTCAAAATCATTAAAAGCAAAAAGAATTTTCATAAAGAACTTTTTTTGTTAGAAACTTTAAGAGCAAAAAGAATTATCATAAAGTAAAATAAATAAGTAATTAGAAACAAAACAAAATAAAATAAATAAGTTTTTTGTTGTAAGTAGAAACAAAACAAAATAAATAAAGCAAAAAAGAAAAGAAAAAAACAGGCAAAAAATAAAAAAAATGCCACCTACTAGGCCACCACGGCCTGAATACGACTAGAAACGCATCGATGGGCCAGGATTCAGGCCCGCAGAAGGCCCAGTAAGCCCATCAGGCATAGCAGTGACAATTAGGCCCGTAAGCCTGCAATGGAGAGGAGCTCGAGAGGGGTGTGGCAGTGGGGCTTATAAACCACTTCGCGCCCCTCTCAACTAGCGAGGTGGACTAAACTTTCGACGCGGGCGCAGCAGCACAAGGCCTTTGGTCCCGGTTGGTGGCACAAACCGAGACTAAAGGCGTGCATTGGTACCGGTTCGTGGCACTAACCGGTACCAGTGCCCCCCTTTAGTCCCATTTGGTCCAGTGGCACTAACCGGGACCAAAGGCCGCCGTTTCCCGCCCTTTGGGCTGCTGAAAAGAGGCCTTTATTCCTGGTTGATGGCACCAACCGGGACTAAAGGTCGCTTTCGTCCCAGTTGCTGTCACGAACCGGGACCAATGCTTCGGCTATATAACTAGCACTTGTGAAAATTTTCATTCAGTTTGCGTCTTCCACGCCCCGACGCCGCCGCCAGGCTGCCCCTCTGCGCCTCACCGTCGCCGTCGTCGCCCCTGCCTCCGACGCCGTCCCGCGCCGCCCTGACGCCGTCGCCGCCACGCGCCCCCCTGCCTCCTCGTCGCCCGTCGCCGCGCCCCTCACCTCCGCCCCTGCCTCCTCGTCACCCGTCGCCACGCCCCTCACCGTCGCTGTCGCCGCCCCCTGCCTCCTCGTTGCCCGTGGTCGCGCCCCTCACTGTCGCCCCCGTGCCCTGCCTCCTCGTCGATCGCCGCCCCCTTAGTGAGCTCATATGAATTTTACTAATTTAGATGTGTAGTTAATTGAGTTGTTGTAATTTGTTCATAAATGAATATGCAAAAGTTAGAATTTTTTTCTGTTCGTAGATTTTTTTGTGATATTATTGTTGAATATGAAAATGTTGTGTGTTCACATATATGCAAAGAATATGTCAATTATTTTCATAGAATTTTTATAATTTTTTTCTGTTGTAATTTTGTTCATAGAATCTTTATCTTGTTCATAGAATTTTTATGATTTTTTTCTGTTGTAATTTTGTTCATAGAATAAGAAGAGAAAGTGTTTAATAGAATTAGTCAGAAAAATAATAGAAATAGTTAAACTAGTTAATTTTTAGTAAGTACTACTTTATTCTATTTATAGTAAGTGCTTAGTAGTTGAACTAGTTGATTTAATAAAACTAGTTTATTTTACTATAGAACTAGTTTATTTTTAGCAAGAAAATTAATAGAACTAGTTTATTTTTAGTTAAAGCAATTATTCCCGCATCGACATCGACGATGCCAATCCCGCATCCTCGTCGTCGACTCGGCGGAGGAGGCCGACTTGATCAGAGGGGCCATGTCCGGGACTGGGCTCCGCCGGGCTGGTTTTGGGAGGTGCTACCTTCCGGGGGGCGTAGGTTGGTGAGGAGCCAGCCCGTCATTGACCCAATCCTTGTTTGGTGGCGGTCACGTGGGCCAGTGATGGTGCCGAGGCTTCCGGACACCGCGGAGGTGGTACGTCACCGTGTCAGCGAGGAGGACGAGCACGTCCGTCGCTACATGGTTGCGTTGGAGTGCAGGTTCGACAATACCTGGCAGGTTCTTCAGGGATCTCACTGGAGCTATGATCCTGTGATCGTTCCTTCTCTTTGGGAATCCACCGCCCGCGCCGATACCCATTGGGCGCTACGGTTCTAACTGTACTAGCGATGCTATAAGTATGATAGTATTCGAGGTGTATTAGTGATAATATTCGACGATGTAAGGACGCAGGGAGATGATGTAGTTTTGCTTATAATTGAATGCATCCAAATTTGAATAATACTTTATTTTGTGATTTGATTTTGCTTATTGAATGCTCAAATTGGAAAACTACTCCTACTTTGAAAGCTAAAATTGGAGAGCACTATGCAAGGCGTATGCATATGATTAGTTGATAGCTTATAGGGTTTTTGTTTTCGCATAAATCTAGGAGCCCCCTCCATCATCCCCGCCGTCGTCCCCGTCACTGACCCCCTCCGACCTCGAGGTGAGACCAGCCACGAAGCGGTTTTAGAAAGATAATTAAATGATATTTCGGGTTGACTTTAAGTCTATTGAGTCTCCACCATATATGAGAGGACGAAGAATCCCGACTGTTGTCGTGGGGGTAGCTTCTCCTTCGTTCCCGTGTGCTAGACAATTTGGTGTAATGCACTCGGGAATGAAAGGAAGGAGCTACCATCACCGACGGTCACAAATGTCTGAGAGGAATCAGTGGGGGAGAGTTCTACCATATATATATGAGAGGACGAAGAATCCCGACTGTTGTTGTGGGGGTCGCTTCTCCTTCGTTCCCGTGTGCTAGACATTTTGGTGTAGTGCACTCGAGGACAAATGGAGGAGCGACCATCACGAACTGTCGAATGTATACACCACGTGAGCTGAGAGTTTTCAAGAAAAGACTCGACAAACCGATAGTCAACCCGTGATGAATAATAATGATCTAACTTAGGTTTTTTAGTACATATATTTAATTGTAGACGTTTAATATTTGAATTATGAACATAGGAAATGTCGTACTCGGACGACGAAGGTCTCCCTTGGGAGTGCGACTGGTGCCACAACGACCGAGGTCTGTGCGACAGGCCTCACCTGGACGAAGATCGGCGCTTCAGTATAAAGCTGGAGGAGACCTTCGATGTTGAAACGGTACGTAACGACGACAAGTGTTATTTTTTCGTAATTAAGCACGACTTCAACTATTTGAACGTGTACTTTTCATCTTTTACAATTCGACTAGCTTATCCCATGCCATGCAAGACGCTACGTCTGGGAGAGGATGGGTTTTGAAGACCATGAAAGTATGGAAACAAAGAAAATTCACCTAAGGACCCATCATGATATAGATTTTGAAGTAAATCTGTATAATTCTGAGAGCGTAACCCATTTTGGTTGCAAAATTGGGAAGCATTTTGCAAGATGTATGGTTTTGATGAGGGTATGCTTGTCACCATGGATCTTGGTGATCCTGACATCGAGCAAGACAATATGGACATTTGGATCCTTGTTGATACGCCTCCAATTCTACCGCTATGTGAGTTTCTCAAACATAGTTATTAGCTAATTTATATTGTTCATTTCAAAATAGTTGACAGCTTATTTTCATTGACAGCTTATTTGATTGTTCAAACAATGTGCGGAACATGGTAGACAGAACCTACTACACCGATGGCTCTGAGTTAACTTATAAGGAGAAAACTCATCTGGCCAGATTTTGTACCGAGCTGGAGAATTACAATATCTATTATAAAACTACTCCACATTATGGTCAATACGTGCCACTAGTGCACCTGTTGAACTACGGTAACTACTATGGAGATACCCTTGTAAGATTTCTTACTATTATGACATCCGTGCATCTTTTGCATACTTCTAAAACTAGTACATCATTGCTAACTATGAAGTTATTACTATGTTTTTCAACAGATAATCCCAGAGGATTGCGTGCCTCATTTGATGTATCAGAATGGTAGCCTTGATGTTTTGAACATACAACCGGGTCATCCTACGAATCTCAACTATCCATGCCGGATTTCTAAAAGAAGTGGAGACATGAAAATCAAAGAATGGAAAAAATGTATGGACAGGTGCAAGGAGGTTCTTGGAAGCAAAAGGAAGCGAAGCGCCAAAATTGGAGACATGATGATCTCCATTCTCCATAATGGAGAGTCGGGGTCTATATTGTTTTATGCTATTTTACCTTAAAGAGGGTATTTAGGTCCTACCTAATACTGATGATCATATGCTAAGAACAATTAAGTAGGGTTGGTTCGATGACTATGAGGATGATGATCGTATGACTTGTTATTAATAACGAGTAGAAGTTGTATGATGATGATTAGTAGGACTTGTTATTATGATGATGCATGATGCGAGCATGAAGAGTTATTATATATCTCTGTTAGCTAGCTTACACACCCTAAATTACCCCCCAAACCATCCCCCCTTTCAAAAAAACAAAAACCCCAGCCACTGAAATGCTAACGCGTGGATGCCTTTTGGTCCCGGTTGGTGTCACCAACCGGGACCAAAGGCCCTCCTGCCTGGGCTGGCCGCAGCGGCCACGTGCAAGCCCATCTGCCCCGTTCGTGTAAGAACCGGGACTAAAGGGCTAGGGCATTAGTAACGACCTTTAGTCCCGGTTCAAAAACCGGGACAAAAGGCCCTAACCAACCAGGACAGATGACCCTTTTTCTACTAGTGGAAACAGAACTGCGTATCACTATCTACTGATGAAGATGAGTACATTTCTGTTGGCTCTTGTTGTGCTCAATTGTTGTGGATGAAGCAAACTCTCAAGGACTATGGCGTCAACATGAAGAATGTGCCTCTCTTCTGTGACAATGAGAGTGCCATCAAGATTGCTCACAACCCAGTTCAGCACTCGAAGACAAAGCACATTCAGATTCGTCGTCATTTTCTTCGCGATCATGAGTTGAAGGGCGACATTTCTATTGAGCATGTGAAGACTGAAGAACAGCTAGCCGATATCTTCACTAAGCCCTTGGATGAGAAGAGATTTAGCAAGTTGCGGTGTGAGCTAAATATCCTAGAATCTTCGAATGTTCTTTGAAAAGGACACTCATCCTAACACTTATGCAAAATTGATGACTTAGATGTGCAACACATGAAGAAACGGTTTTCCTCAATCAATGAAGAATAACACTCTAAGTGTCAGAGTAAATGGCCACGGGTAGCCTAACCGACTGCCCCTGGCTCTTCCAAAAAATTATCAGGCCTTTGGGCCTTCAAGCACTCCAAGCATTGGACCACCTTCCCTGGTCGGCTACCTCTAAAGCCGACTCACGGAAGGCGACCCAGCCTCAGCAGCCTCCCCCCCAGGATAACCACGGGGTGGCCGACTCCAGGAAGCCGGCCGTAAAGGATGCCGACTTCCTCGAAGCCGGCCCCGAAGAACGCCGACTCCAAGAAGCCGGCCAAGACCGCAACAACCAAAGCTACGCCACATAACGGTGATAAGACGGGGTGTGGCCACAGTGCGGGCCACTACCCCCGAAGCCCGAGGCAAGCATGGCCACAGGACGTCGTACGGGACGGCCATCCCCCGTCCGTCTCGGTACTGTAGCCATGCTAGCCTCGACGTCACCCACGGCAGACGCCGGTACGGCCCACGGGCGGCGGGCCCCTTCAGCCAGAGAGAGGAGCGGAGGCGGCCCGGCCTCCCCCAGTCGGCCAAGGTCGTAGCCGGCCCCCAGAAGTCGGCTACCCCCTCCCTCGAAGCATGTGCCACATTAAGGAGACAAGACGAGGTAAGGCTACAGTGAGAGCCGTCGAGGCGGCCCACTGTAGCCACACTTACCTCAACGAAGCCCTCGTCATCAGGGGCGAGGCTACAGTAAGCAGCCGCCGACAAGATCCTAGGCGGTGGGGCCGGCCTATCGGCAAAGAGGCCTGCAGCCGGCGGGACCCACTAATCGGCGGGCCCCAACAGCCGGCGGAGAAGCCGGCGAGCGTAGACACTGACGGCTGGGACCAGTGCCCAGCCGGATTACAATTGTACCCCCGGGCGGTAGGCCTATATAAACCCCCCGGGGCACCCATGCAAAGGGTTGGCTTCTTAGCATTACACAGACACCATATAGAGAGGGAAGCAAGAGCTAGCCTTGTTCTTCTTCTCCCTTGAACCCAACAGCTCTAGGAGCGATTGTAGCTACTCTTTCCGATCTAGTGATCATGCGGAGACACCGCAGAGCAGGACTAGGGGCGTTATCTCCTTGGAGAGCCCCGAACCTGGGTAAGATTCGCCGGCGTGCATTTCTTCGCCTCATCCCGTTTCCAGGCACCGGCGACGTCTTATTGGCACCCACAATGATAAGCAACCCATTGGCATATGTCGCACCTACCACCCGACATTTGGCGCCCACCGTGGGGCCAGGAGCACCGTCGTCCGGAGACCTGTTCTGGACGGGAATCCTCTTCCTCCCCCGCGAGCGCAGCCAGCCTGCTGCGCCCGATGGCGCTTGCCTCGACGCGCTGCAAGGCGTCGACGACGCTTGCGCAGCGAGCCGCCTCGCCGATCTTTTCGGCGAGACTCGCATCTCCGACGAGCCTGCGTCCGACGCAGGCACGGACTACCCCGAGAGCCTCCTCATCAGCCTCCTCGACCAGCTTCACGTGTCCAGCCAGCCTGCTGCGGATGTGGAGTCGGTCGGCTCCACCGACCCGATGCTCGTCGACTCCGACACGGCATCGCTCGACGCTTACCCCTCCGACATGGTGGTCTTCGACGATCCTCTCCCTCGAGCTGACAGCGGAAGCAGCGCTGTCACCGAGGTGTTGGTCATCAGCCACGTCGCCAACTCGGGCGAGAACGCCCACGACGCCCTGCAAGCGGCGATGCACGACCTCTTCGTCCCCATCCCGGCCGATGCCGACGCCGAGACCCTGGAGGCACGCTGCCTCGCCCTCATCGTGGAAGACCAGAAGATAGCCTCCATGAGACGCCTCACCGAGGCCCACCAGCGCGAAGTGGACCGCGCCGCCTTCGGGAAGCCGCCGCCTAGCGGTCCGAGCCGAGCCGGCTTCGTCCAGAAGCGCGGCGCGGCCGTCGCCAGCATGCTGGGGGCAGATCGCCCCGTCTACGCCACCCCTCTCGAGAATCTGCGAGCCGTTCAGGCAGCTGCAGAAGAGCTCAATGGGCTAGGAGCCGATGAGCTCCCCTACATGACAAGACGGATCCAGCAGCTGATCGACGTGGCTGCGGAACGGCACGAAGCCTGCGCCCGTGCTGATAGTCATCCCCCGCACCGGGAGCACGCCGCGACGTCCCGCTCGCCGACTGCGAGCGGCGCACGCCAGAAGAAATACAAGGAGCCGGCTGCCAGCCGCAGCCGGACTCGCATCACCATCGAGCGCGACGCGGAAGGCCGCCCTCGAGCGGTGGAACGCCAAGGAGATTTGCCTCCCCCCCACCGCCTCGAAGAGAAAGACATCTCACTCCGCCGCCTATCACGCACCCGACTCTTGGGGACCGACTCGGCCGCCGAGAAGGAGTCGGCGAGAACGACGCCCGCCACCGGATCGACTGCCTTGCTCGATCCTTGGCGTTAGAAGAAGAGGACGATGTCGGCCCGCCATGCTTTGGTCCCCGCATCCGCGACGAGCCCTTCCCCAAAGGGTTCTCGCTCCCCAGAGACACGCCCAAGTACAACGGCTCAGTAAAGCCGAAAGATTGGCTCATCGACTACTCCACGGCTGTCAGCATAGCCAACGGCAATCGGCGCGTCGCCGTGAAGTACGTCCCCATCATGCTGCAAGGCACGGCACGCACATGGCTCAACAGGCTCGAGCCCTACAGCATCAACAGTTGGCTGGACTTCACGGAAGTCTTGATCCGCAACTTCACCAGCACCTACAAGCGGCCTCCCAAGCCTCGCGAGTTCTCCCTCTACGTCCAAGGACCCAACGAGTCGACCCGCGACTACCTGACACGGTGGGCCGAGCTCCGCAACTCCTGCGAGGGGGTGCACGAGGTTCAGGCCATCGAGTACTTCACCGCCGGGTGCCGAGAGGGCACCCTCCTCAAGCACCGACTCCTCTGCGACGAGCCGGCTACCCTCGACGAGTTGCTGGTCATCGCGGACAAGTACGCCACGGCCGACTCCTCGATGAAGACTGAGCTTCGAGTAGACGCCTCGGGGAAGGTGATTGGCCCGGCTCCCAGGACGCCGGCTGGCGACCCCAATCGGCGTCCCTACCAGAATGATCACAAGCGCAAGGCCCCCATGCCGACTTCCACCAGTCGGCAGGTGGCCACAGTTGAAGATGAGCAGCCCGGAGAACGGCCCGTTCCCAAGAAGAAGGGCGGCAGGCCGGCTTGGCACCCGGCTTGCTCTTACGAGCAGGCTCTTGACGCCCCCTGCAAGCTCCACAGCGGCGCGAAGCCGTCTAACCACACGTCCCGAAAATGCCACTGGCTCACGCGAATCAACAAGGGCGAGGGGTTGTTGCCGCCTCCGCCTCCCGGTCCGCCGCCTCCAGCCCCCAGCAGCCGGCGGCTGGGCCAGCGGTCGGCGCCATCCAAGACGAATTCCCTGAAGAGCACGCCGCCTACGTCGTCTTCACCAGTCAAGCCGACGACAAGCGTAGTCGGCGCCGACAGCATCAAGAAGTTAATGCAGTCGCCTCTAGCACCCCCGAGTTCATGCACTGGTCAGAGAAGCCAATCAGCTGGAGCCAGGCCGACCACCCAGAGGTGATGCCCTCTCCTGGTTCCTATGCAATGGTCTTGGATGTCAGCCTCGCGACGGAGAGGCGAGCTGCCCGATTCTCCCACATCCTGATAGATGGCGGAAGCAGTATCAACATACTGTACCGCGATACCATGGAGAAGCTGAACATCAAGGCGAAGCAGCTTATGCCGAGCCGGACCGTGTTCCATGGTATCCTCCCCGGCTTGTCTTGCTCCCCAATCGGCAAGATTAAAATGGATGTTCTCTTCGGAGATAAAAATCATTTTCGCCAGGAAGCGATCTGGTTCGAGGTAGTGGATTTGAAGAGTCCCTATCATGCTCTGCTTGGCCGACCTGCTCTGGCCAAATTTATGGCTGTACCCCACTACGCCTACCTGAAGATGAAGATGCCGAGCTCAAAGGGGATCATCACGGTAGCCGGCGATTACAAGAAGTCCATCGAGTGTGCCATGGCCAGTAGCCGGCTGGCCGAGTCCCTCGTGGTGGCGGAAGAGAAGAAGATGCTGGAGCGGGTTGTGGCCATGGCCGGCAAGCAGCCGGCCCTGTCCCCAACCCCAAAGATTGTGATGCGCAGGGCTCCTTCCAGCCTGCCAAAGAGACGAAGAAGATACCTCTGGACCCAGAGAACTCGGAGAGGTTCGCTGTCATTGGGGCGAACTTGGACAGTAAATAGGAAGGCGAGCTCGTCGACTTCCTCCGTGAGAATCGAGACATTTTTGCATGGTCCCCAAAAGGACATGCCGGGTGTCCTGAAGGATTTCGCCGAGCACAAAATACATGTCCGCGCCGATGCGAAGCCGGTCAAGCAACCCCTCCGCCGACTGTCAGAAGTGAAGCAAAGAATCGTGGGAGAAGAGATAGCCCGGCTCCTTGCCGCTGGCTTGATCATGGAAGTGTTCTTTCCAGAGTGGCTTGCCAACCCAGTTCTGGTTCTGAAGAAGAATAACAAGTGGCGTATGTGTATAGACTACACCAGCCTGAACAAGGCATGCCCAAAGGATCCGTTTGCTCTGCCACGGATTGACTAAGTGATAGACTCCACAGCCGGATGCGAGCTGTTGAGTTTTTTGGACGCCTATTCAGGGTACCATCAGATCAAGTTGGACCCAGCATACCGCCTGAAGACTGCCTTCATCACACCATTTGGAGCTTTCTGCTACTTGACTATGACGTTCGGCTTGAGAAATGTCGGCGCCACTTTTCAGCGTTGCATGCAGAAATGCCTCTTGAAACAACTCGGCAGAAATGCCCATGTCTATGTAGACGATATTGTGGTGAAGACAGAGAAGCGCGGTACCCTGCTGGAAGATCTCAAAGAAACATTCGCCAACTTGCGCTGATTCCAAATCAAGCTCAACCCCGAGAAGTGCGTGTTCGGAGTACCAGCCGGCCAGCTGCTAGGCTTCCTGGTCTCCGAACGCGGCATCGAGTGCAACCCCGTCAAGATCAAGGCCATCGAGAGGATGGAGATTCCCACCAAACTGCGAGATGTGCAGAAGTTCACCGGCTGCTTGGCCTCCCTGAATCGTTTTATCAGCTGACTAGGAGAGAAGGCTCTCCCCCTGTACCGACTCATGAAGAAGTCCACTCACTTCGAGTGGAATGACCAAGCCGACCAAGCCTTCCATGAGTTGAAGAAAATGCTGACCACTCCGCCTGTCCTGGCAGCGCCGACTGAAAAGGAGCCCATGCTCCACTACATCGCTGCGACTAGCCGAGTAGTCAGTACTGTTGTTGTGGTCCAGCGCCCGGAAGAAGGCCGATCCCAGCTAGTCCAGAAGCCGGTGTACTACCTAAGCGAAGTGCTATCCAGCTCAAAGCAGAACTACCCGCACTACCAGAAGATGTGCTATGGGGTATACTTCGCCGCCAAGAAACTGAAGCCCTACTTCCAAGAACACCCCATCACGGTCGTGTGCACCGCCCCGCTCGCCGAGATCATAGGCAGCCGGGATGCATCCGGCCGGGTGGCTAAATGGGCTATTACACTGCGCCCTACACGATCTTCTACCAACCCCGCACCGCCATGAAGTCCCAAGCGTTGGCCGACTTCCTCGTCGACTGGGCCGAGACCCAGTACCTACCGCCAGCTCCCGACTCTACCCATTGGCGGATGCACTTTGACGGGTCCAAGAGGCGCACCGGCTTGGGAGCCGGCATCGTCCTCACCTCTCCCAAAGGCGACAAGCTCAAGTACACACTGCAGATCCACTTCGCCACCTCCAACAACGTGGCCGAGTACGAGGCGCTCGTACATGGGCTCCGGCTAGCCAAAGAGCTCGGCATACGCCGGATCCTGTGTTACGGCGACTCACACTTGGTGGTCCAGCAGTCGTCTGGCGACTTGGACGCCAAGGACGCGAACATGGCGAGCTATCGATTCCTCGTCCAGCAGATCAGCGGATACTTTGAAGGGTGCAAGTTCCTTCACGTGCCAAGGGCCGAAAACGACCAAGCAGATGCCCTAGCACGGATCGGCTCCACCCGACAAGCCATACCGACTAGCGTCTCCCTCCAGCGCCTCCTCAAGCCGTCCATCAAACCGTCTCCAGAGTCGGACTCCATCTTCGTACCGCCTGCGCCAGATGCAGCAGGATCCGACTGGAGGAACCCCGCAGGCGGCACGGGGACTTCGACAACTGGCCCGGGGACTGCCGTAGTCGCACCCGGCCCGGGGACTTCAGAACCCGGCCCAAGGATTGCAGCAGTCGGCCCGGGGACTGCAACGACACAAGAAGCGGTGGCCAACTCCAATTCCACGCCACCCAACCCACCACCCGAGTCATGGTGCCTACACTAACAGAAGAAGAAGTCACAGCTCCATCATGGGCCCAGCCCATCCTCAAGTTCCTAGTCAGCAGAGAGCTGCCGGCTGATCAGCATATGCAATAATCAACAGAGAGCTTGTGAAGTGCAGCGTCACTGGAGTCTTCCAGCGTTGTGTCGAGCCAGAAAAAGGAGTGGCCATCCTCAAGGATATCCACCAAGGCGAATGCGGCCACCACGCAGCCTCAAGATCACTTGTGGCCAAGGCTTTCCGCCATGGTTTCTTCTGGCCGACTGCCTTGGAGGATGCTAAAGAAATAGTCAAGAGCTGCAGAGGATGTCAAGTTTTTAGTTCCAAGCAATACCTGCCGGCTTCCGCACTCAAGACCATTCCCCTCACCTGGCCTTTTGCCGTCTGGGGACTGGACATGGTGGGCCCTTTCAAGACAGCCCGCGGCGGCTTGACGCATCTACTTGTCGCTGTGGACAAGTTCACAAAGTGGATCGAAGCAAAGCCGATCAAGAAGCTGAACGGGCCGACTGCCGTGACATTCATCACTGACATCACTACTCGGTACGGCGTGCCGCACAGCATCATCACCGACAACGGCACGAACTTCGCCACAGGAGCACTGACACGTTTCTGCGCGACGCAGGGCATCCGACTGGACTTAGCGTCCGTTGCCCACCCGCAGTCAAATGGCCAGGTCGAGCGAGCAAATGGACTCATCCTCTCCGGCATCAAGCTCCGACTGGTTGTACCACTGGAGCGATCGGCCGGCTGCTGGCTCGATGAGCTGCCGGCTGTCCTCTGGAGTCTGCGCACTACACCCAACAAGTCAACCGGCTTTACTCCATTCTTCCTTGTATATGGTGCCGAGGCTGTCATCCCAACAGACATCGAGTTCGACTCACCTCGAATCACCATGTACACGGAGGCAGAGGCCAAGGAAGCAAGAGAAGACGGCGTCGACCTACTGGAAGAAGGTCGGCTGTTAGCACTCAGCCGGTCCGCCATCTACCAGCAAGGGCTGCGCCGCTACCACAACCGTAAGGTCAAGCCAAGATCCTTCCAAGAGGGCGACCTTGTGCTCCGGCTGATCCAGCGAACAGCTGGCCAGCACAAGCTCTCGGCCCCTTGGGAAGGCCCCTTCGTCATCAGCAAGGCACTAGGCAACGACTCCTACTACCTGATCGACGCGCAAAAACCAAGAGCACGCAAGAGAGACGACCACGGTAAGGAGTCGGAGTGACCATGGAACGCAAACCTCCTGAGAAGATTTTACAGTTGAAAGCAGTATGTATCATGCTACCCTTTTGTATTAAGTACGAACCAACAGGCCCCCCGAACAGTACTCGGGGACTGCCTTTGTTTATCCATGAATGACGAGTGCCATACCCATGAATGTATTATTACATTTGATTTCTTGTTGGGCACCGGGTTCGACTAGTCGGCCCGGGGACTGGCCGCCTTGAGCCATATTAGAAGTTCTACCTGGAGTCAGACAAGTAGTGTGCCGGCTCCCGAGTCCCCTCTTGTTGAAAGTCGCAGCTCAAAGAAAAGACTGTCCGACTAGCAAGAGGCAAGGCAGAAAGGATGCCCACACGAAAAACGGCTAAGGACCAACGAACTTATATAGCAAAAAGACGGCCTCCAACCACTCTTGCCGGCTGTCAGAACAGCCGGCTGGCCGGCTTCCTAAACACTTAGCTCTAGTCCAGTAAAGCTAGAGTACTTCCCACCCCCCAATTGGCCAAGCACTCCTCCAGCTACAGATTGCAGAGCAACTGTTGGACTGGGGAGGCGGCAACCAAGGAAGGGCGGCAAAGGAAACAGAAGAAGGATGAAAAGCAAAGTACGAGGAAAAGCCAAATGCATGCATAAGTTATATATACATATAAAGCCCCCAATAGGCTGGCTACGGACATAAGTTCGAATACACCCCCGGTGGGTGGAATTGTGCAGACTTAACAGAACATTGTTCCAAAAGTGACAAGACAGGAAAACAAAAGATGGCAGACTAGACTAGGGCACGGTGCGGGAGCCAGGCTGATCGGTGGAGACGGCGTCGCCGGCTGAAGGAGTGGCCGCCTAGCGGGTCTCGGCTTGGTCACCACCAGTGGTAGGCGACGCACTCGCGCGCAACGTGGTGCTGGAGGCGCGGTCAGGCTGAGGCTGGTCGGCTGCTCCACCAGCCGGCTCGGCGTCTTCACCCTCCTCCTCCTCCTCTTCGCCCTCGTCGCTGGAGTCGATCTCCTCCGCCGAGTCTTCACCGTCTGCCGGGTTCATCCCGAACCACTCCTCCGGCTGGGCGACACCGTTGTCATCTACCTTGGGGGCGAAGACGCTGGTGTCGGTGTAGTCGGCGATCGCCGAAGCCCACCGCGCCGGCTCCAGCTCCGTGTCGGCTTGCTGCCGCCAGGTAGCTAGCTGATCCAGGCTCAGGCCGGGATACCAGGCCTTGACGAACTCCAGCGCCCGCCTGGCGCCGGACCGAGCCGCCGAGGCCTTCCAGGCTTCGAAGCGGCCGACTGCCACCTCCAGCCAGTCGGCAGTTCGACTGGGGGTGCGAGGAACCACTTGGCCGGGACAGAGGGCGGCCAATAATTGTGCCCCGGCACGCTGAAGCCGGCGGAGCAGTCGGTGAGCCGGCTGGATGCGGGCCTGGATCGCCAAGAGCTGCTCCTCCGGCGAACGGCCGGCGGTTGGCGAAATCTCGAAGCCAGCCCGCCTTCGCGCTTGGCGGCGGGCCTTGATGATCTGGTTGGCGGCGATAGAATAGCCAGGGAAATACTCTGTGCAAGAAAGAAGAAGAAAAGAAGAGAAGAACACCAAGTCAGAAAACGAGCCAAAAGCGGCAGACGGCAAGAAAGGACGAAGAAGTAGGCGGCTTACAGTCAACCAGATCTTCGATCTGACCATAGCCAGAGATAAGAGTTTGCCTTGCTTCGGCCCAGCCAGCTGCCTCCGTCTCGTACTCGGCCCGGAGGGCGGCTTCGCGGTCCTGCACCGCCTTCAGAGCCGCCTTGTGGCCTTCCTCCTGGTCGGCCAACTTCTTGGCCAGGCGGTCGCGTTCCTGCACCAAGGCGGCGAGCTCGGCATCCTTGGCACGAAGGGCAGTCTGAGACTCTCCCAGCTACGCCCTCAGACCGGCGTTGGCCGCTGCAGAGACGACAGAAAAAGAAAGAACATCAAGAGGAAGTCGTCAAGGAAGATCCGACCCGACTGCTCAACAGTCGGCCCGAGTCTCGGGGACTACACCCAGTGGGTGCGCTGACATGCCCCCACGTGAGATAAAGAACAAAGCATGTACCCCGGCTCTCAGTAAGGTGGGCGGTCTTCTGGGTCAGCTCCCGAGCCTGGGAGTTGAAGGCTTCCGCACGAAGATTGTGGTAGTCCTGCAAGATAGACAGAAGATCGAAGTAAGAACAAGAATAGCAAAGCCAAATTCACTAAGAAGTTCCAAGACGCCTGCTCACAGCTGACTCGGAACTCGGGGACTACACCCAGTGGGTGCGCTGACGTGCCCCCACGGAAGAAATCAAGACCAAGAAGAAGCAAGATAAGAAGACTAACCCGGATGGCCGCCCGCGTCGCAAGGAACTCGTCGGTGTACTGCCTCAGCGCCGTAGCCTGAGCCTGGAGCCGGGTCCGGACGTCCTGCGCGGCCACGTTCATCACGGCCGTCCCTCCGCCCGGCGTCCACCCCTTGGTAGGGCTGGCCACCTCCACATCCTGGGCCGACGAGCTGGAGCCCGCGGCTGGCTGCGGCTCCGACGCGGCCTTCTGTGGCTCTGACGCAGCCTTCCCCGCGCGCCGGCTCGGCGGCATCCGGACCGCCAGCTCAGTCCTCGCGGCCGGCTCGCCCCCTGCCGACTGCGCAGGCGGCAGATCGGGCCGGCCTCCTTGAGCCGCCCCAGTCGGCGGGGTCGGCACCGGCGACCTCTCCAGGATGACGACGTCGTCGTCCCTCTCCAGCCCTGGCTGGTTGCCGCCGGTTCCTTCTGGCGAGGGCTCCGGGGCCCCAGGCGCTGCGACGCGCAGTGGGGTGACCAACAAGGCCCCGTCCACCGTCGCCGCAGCTGCAGCATCCGCTTGGGCCTTGGCCGTGGCGTCGGCGCGCGCCTTCGCCGCCTCCTCCTCCTGCGCCGCCTGGGCGTCGGCCGCCTTCCGTGCCTCCGCCTCCCGCGCCTCCCGCTCCTCCCGCGCGTTCCGTTCTGTCGCCTCCTGAAGGTCGGCACGGGGGTCCACGCGGCGAGTGGTGCTCCCAGACCACCTCGGCGACTCGACGACGGAGGCGTTAGCCGCCCGCTCAAGCGACAGTGGAGCTCTGGTTGTTTGGAGAAAAAGACAAAGATTCAGGAACCACTAGAGATAAGAAAGAAAAAAGAGCATACAAAAGAGTTCGAACTTACGCCGACACCGTCTGTGGTTGCTTCACCGTCTTGCGGAAGCGAGCCGCCTTCGCGGCCGCCTCCTCTCGCCTGGTCGCCGCCGCCCCGCCCCTGGGCTACTTCGTCTGACTGCCGAACAAACCCTGGGCGGCGCGACGCTTTTGCCCGCCGCCCCGAGCAGCCGGTGCAGCGGAGGAACCCGCGCCGCGTCCAGAGGCCGGCCGGCGGCGCGGGACGACTTCGGCCTCATCGTCGTCCGGCCAGTCGTCAAAGGTGACTCCATGCCCGGAGCCGCCTTCTTTGCCGCCGGCTTGGCCACCACCCGGCTCGGTGTTGTCGTCCATAGCGGCCGCCCCCAAGTCGGGGTCCTCCAGGTCGTGCTGCGTATGGTCGAGGACGAATCGACGCTCCGCATATGACCCGCTGGCAGGACGAAGGAGAGGAGTCTGTCGAAGACAAGCCGACTAGTCAGAGTCGGCCAAAGGAACTCGGCGACAAAGCTAAGAGAAAAAAGAAGAGACAAGGAGAACATACCGTGGGCGGAGGATTGGCTCGGCTAGATGGCTCCTTGCCGAACTGCCACTCTTCGGAGAGTTTGCAGTTCGCGAGGTAGTTCACCATATAGGCAACCTCCGCGTGCAGCATGTCCTTGGTGCACATCCGGCTCGGATCGAGCTGGCCGCTCATCTGACAGATCAGATGAGGGCGGCTCTGGAGCGGAAGTACCCGGCGCGTGAGGAAGGTGGCCAGCAGGTCGGGCCCCGTCAAGCCCTCCGACTGGGTCATCGCTCGCACTCGGGCGACGGCTGCAGATCCAGCCGGCGTCAGAGTCACGGCCCGGTAGGACCATTGGGGCCGCCTCCCCTCCGGTGGGCCGGCTACGTAAGCCGGCAGGTTGACGTAGTCGCCCTGCGGGGCGATGCTCCTGACGTAGAAATACGACTTTTGCCATAGCTTCACCGACTGGATCAGCGTGATGATGGGGAAGGGGTTGTCGGCAGCCACCCTCCGCCCCGCGATGAAGGCGCCAGTCTGAGCCGGCACGCCCCGCGAGCGCGTGCCCAGCTTGGACTGGAAGAACTCCCCCCAGAGCTCGAGGGTAGGGAGGACGCCGAGGTAGCCTTCGCACAGGGTGACGAAGGGAGACAGCAGCACCACCGCATTCGGGGTGAGGTGGTGCGGCTGGAGCTGGTAGAACTCGAGCCAAGAGCGGAAGAAGGCGCTCACGGGCAGGCCGATTCCGCGCAAGAAATGCGAGCGGAAGACCACCCGCTCGCCCTCCCGCGGCTCCGGCGTAAGCTCCTTCGCCGGCGCGAGATGGACATCCACCTTGTCCGCGCTGGGCAGCCATTGCGTCTTGGGGAGGAACTCGTCGTGATCTTTGTGGACGTTGGAGCCATCCCAATCCCCGCCATATTGCTCCGTGGCGGGAGGCATGGTGAAAACGAGAGCGGCGGCGGAGGAACGAGTAGTGGAAGAGCGCGGCGGCGAGGCGCTGTTGCAAGAAATGGCAAGAGAAAGAAGATGGTGGAAGGGGGAGGAGCGTGCGAGAGCCTGCCGCTCTCCCTCTCCCCCTACTTATAGCCTCGCGAGGTGAAGCCGGGGAGGCCGGACGTGGGGTGGGACGTGGGATTAACTGCACCCACTCCCCCCACGCCTCGCAATTATTACGCCGTAAAGGCGTGCCGAAACTGCCGCAAGGAGACGTGCGGGCGGTTTCGGGCTGCATAGAATCCGCGCCTGGGCCCAGGCGTGGATGTGGCGGGCCCCCGCCCTGCGGCGACGTCCCGTCGCGCGCGTGGGCTGGCAGGCTTTCTGGCCGAGAGAGGCCACGTGGTTCGCAGACGGCAAGTGGCCGGCCCGCGGCCCGGTGCACGCACTGGCGAGCTCCCGCCCTCCGACTCCGGAGTTTTCGACCAAGGCGGCGCGCCTAACCAAAGCCGACTCCCAGCTCCCGACTTGTCAAGATAGGAAGCTGACTAAGCTTCTCAACTCCTACCCAACCTCGCAGCCCAATCAGCTTGGGGGACTACTGTCAGAGTATATGGCCACGGGTAGCCTAACCGACTGCCCCTGGCTCTTCCAAAAAATTATCAGGCCTTTGGGCCTTCAAGCACTCCAAGCATTGGACCACCCTCCCTGGCCGGCTACCTCTGAAGCCGACTCACGGCAGGCGACCCAGCCTCAGCAACCTCCCCCCAGGATAACCACGGGGTGGCCAACTCCAGGAAGCCGGCCGTAAAGGATGCCGACTTCCTCGAAGCCCGCCCCGAAGAACGCCGACTCCAAGAAGCCGGCCAAGACCGCAACCACCAAAGCTACGCCACGTAACGGTGATAAGACGGGGTGTGGCCATAGTGCGGCCCACTACCCCCGAAGCCCGAGGCAGGCATGGCCACAGGACGCCGTACGGGACGGCCATCCCCTGTCCGGCTCGGCACTGTAGCCATGCTAGCCTCGACGTCACCCACGGCAGACGCCGGTACGGCCCACGGGCGGCGGGCCCCTTCAACCAGAGAGAGGCGCGGAGGCGGCCCGGCCTCCCCCAGTCGGCCAAGGGCGTAGCCGGCCCCCAGAAGTCCGCTACCTCCTCCCTCGAAGCATGTGCCACATTAAGGAGACAAGACGAGGTAAGGCTACAGTGAGAGCCCTCGAGGCGGCCCACTGTAGCCACGCTTACCTCAACGAAGCCCTCGTCATCAGGGGCGAGGCTACAGTAAGCAGCCGCCGACAAGATCCTAGGCGGTGGGGCCGGCCTATCGGCCAAGAGGCCGGCAGCCGGCGGGACCCACTAGTCGGCAGGCCCCAACAGCCGGCGGAGAAGCCGGCGAGCGTAGACACTGACGGCTGGGACCAGTGCCCAGCCGGATTACAATTGCACCCCCGGGGGGTAGGCCTATATAAACCCCCCGGGGCACCCATGCAAAGGGTTGGCTTCTTAGCATTACACAGACACCATATAGAGAGGGAAGCAAGAGCTAGCCTTGTTCTTCTTCTCCCTTGAACCCAACAGCTCTAGGAGCGATTGTAGCTACTCTTTCCGATCTAGTGATCATGCGGAGACCCCGCAGAGCAGGACTAGGGGCGTTATCTCCTCGGAGAGCCCCGAACCTGGGTAAGATTCGCCGGCGTGCATGTCTTCACCTCATCCCGTTTCCAGGCACCGGCGACGTCTTATTGGCACCCACAATGATAAGCCACCCGTTGGCATATGTCGCACCTACCACCCGACACTAAGTGTGAAGAAATTAATGAAGAATTTGATTCTCAGAACCCTACGACAATTGTACGCGGTGTCTGAAATCATCATTCTTATACGGTGGGTCACGCCACCACCAAAAGTTGAAAATCTTCAATTTGAGTTTTTCCTCAGTTTTGAAATTCCTCAGTTGTTCAAAATCTTCAACTTTGCAAAATCTTCACTGTTTCCGTCGTTTTTCTTCATTGGCTCAAAATCTTCAACTTTGCAAAATCTTCACTGTTTCCGTCGTTTTTCTTCATTGGCTATATATATGTATATGAGTTTATGTCCTCTACAGCATTCACTTATTGCTATTTCTTCAAGTTGCTATTTCTGCTAAGTGAATGTGATCGGACCCTTCCCCCTCTATGCTATACTCAACCCAATCTATTCACAAATTCTTCACGTGCGTTCTATTTGAAACTCGTTCAAAAACATCACTGTGTCCTTGTCAGCTGAAGAATTTGCGAACAGAAGTTTTAACTTATCTTACGCAAATTTTCGGCTTTGCCGCTCAAACCATTCCGCATCCCACGAAATACTTATCTATTCACCCACGATCTAACACGATCTCCACTTCTCAGTACGTGGGTGACACATGTCAAGCGAATGAGAAGGGTCAGGGGCACGTTCGTCCAATTTCTTCGGGCGAACCATTTTTTCACCGTGGCTATAAATACCCCCTCTCCCCTTACTCACTTCTTTTACCTCGCTCGACCTCTCTCCAGCTCAAGCTTCTCAAACCCTAGCGCTGCCGCTACTTCATCGTCGCCGGTGAGGAAGAGCTTCACTGCCTCGACCTCGTCGCCGTCGTACTCGCACCGGCCACGGAAATCTTCACTCCACCGCCGGCGTAGCCGTCTTCCTCCGCCGAGTTAGGGCGTGGAAGATTTGCACAGACGAACTTCACTTCTCCACCTCACAGTTCATCGTTTTCTTTGTTCAGGGTAATTAAAAGATAATTTTACTGCCCTCTTTGATTCAAATGATTTTTGCAAAATCTTCAGAAGGTGTTTATTCCTCAAATTCTTCACACACTAAACACCTCACATGTCATCTGTTCTTGATTCATTTCTCTAAGCAATAATTTTTCTTCAAGATTCCTCAATTGTGCGGATTTCTGATCTGTACAACTCTGGAACCTAAGACTAAGAACGCTTAGTGAAATTCTTCAAGACTCATCTGGTCAAATTCCTCAAACTTGTTATTTTTGAAAAACCTTCTGAGAACGCATATGACCTCTCCAAATTCCTCGCAACTATACTCTGTTCATAGGTACTCATGTCCGCTGCTGAATCACTAGGTTCTCATCAACTTAACTCATTTGCAGCATTCCTCGAAGAAAAGTTGCATACTTCTTCAGAGAATTCCATTGTTCAAATTCCTCATCTGAAGAAAATGGCTGACGGTAAGAAGCCACAGAAAGGAGGAAAGAGGCCTGAGGTCAACACTGATTTTGAAATCCCTGAGGACATCTATGCTGGGTGCTGCACACCCCCTGAGGAGGATAAAAATCAGCGCAAGGTACGCATTCAAAAGATTAAGAGGAGATGGGCAAGAGAGTGGAGGGAGTATAGATATGTGACTCCAAAGTACATGAAGAAATTCACTGTTAATCCTCCATTCTCAAGACCACCATTGGCACCTGGCCAAGAAGCAGATCCCACTAGCATCAAACGCGGTGAGGAGTTTCCTGAAGAATGGGCCAAGCGACAGGCCAAGTTGGCCAAACAGGCAAAAGATGCAGTGCAGAAATTCAACGAAGATTCCACTCCTGCTGCTGCTGAGGCCTCTGTAAGGCCGAAGAAATCCATGGCAAAGAAGCCTACGCACAAGCCAAGTGCCTCTTCTTCAATGCCCTCACGGCCAATTTCCTCAGCTAAGCCCTCACGGCCAATTCCTCACACTGCTCCTGCTCCTCCAAAGTCCTCAGCTGCTCCGACAAAATCCTCAGCACCTGTGCAACTTGCCACATGCCAAAGGACTACAGGCATCTCTATTGACTCAGGAGCTTCAGCTAGTTCCTCAGCTGCACCAAATTCTTCAACAGGACCCTCTCTGCTGAAGACTAAGACCACTGTTGGACGAGGCTCTCGCCCAAGTCCTCACAAGAAGCAGATCGCCTTCCAAGTGCCATCTGAAGAAGACGAAGCTGATGATGAGGAACTTGCTGAAATCATCAGAGACAGGCAAGTCAGGGCCGCTAGAGCCAAGGGCACACATGTGCCTCTGCTTTTGGGTCCAAAGTTGATCCTCGATTACATTGATCTCTGGCACTAGGACCCAAACACTCCTATGCCTGACTTCAAGCTGACTCCTGGTCAAAGTCATATGCTGACTGCCTTCATCCAAGAAGAGAAATGGAAGTTTGAGACGGCCAGGCAGCTCAAGAAAGCACAGTATAGGAAGGAGAAATTCCTGAAGAACAACGTTATCTCTATGACGACTGATGAACTTGTGAAGATCCAGTCTGAAATCAAAGTCCTCAACGATGATTTCAATGCTTACTATGCTGATTGGAAAGGAGCCAAGGTCAGGTTTGTCAAACTGACAAAGATGTTCACCTCAAATGTTGCAGCCCCATCACAACAAGAAATTCCTCAGATTGAAGCATCTGCTCAGCCTACTGAAGGACATGCCAGCACCGCTGATGACAATCAGGCTGCTGAAGAAAATGTGAGTTCCAGGGCTGATGACTGCATTCCAGCCGCTGATGAAACTGCCAGGGCACCCTCTAGTGGTGAGCCTGAAGAAAATGAAGAGGTCAGGGCAACTGCATCAGTCGTGCCTGAAAAAAATCAACCACATTCCTCTGCTCCTCCTGCGCCTACACCAACTCCAATCCTTCCATCTGCATCAGATGTGAAGAAGACTAAGGCTGCAAAGCGTGCAGCAATGAAGAAAAGGAAAGCATCAGCTCCTTCAGATTCTCTACCACCGAAGAAGATGAAGAAATTGACAAGCTCATTTGCTAATCCAATTGATGATGTTCCAGTTTCCTCCATGCCATCAAAGGAAGTCATCCCTTTTGATGAAGAATATGTGATCCCTAGCGGATCTGATGAAGAAAATTCTTCTGCTGCTTCGTCAGAGCAGATGGATGAAGAGATTGAAGTGGATAAAATCCCTTCAACCCCCACAGTTTCCTCGCCTATGCCTCAGTTTACTGCTGAACAGGCTGGCGTTGAAGAAATTGAAGAAGAAGATGTGGACATTGGCTGTACCACACCAGTGATGAATGATGACTTTTGGGAAAGTCAGCACCCCAATTCTCCACTCTTCACTCCACTGCGGCAAATTCTTCAGTCCCCATCCACTACAGTTCAAATGGGATCTGATGAAGCTCATGAAGACATTCCAGCCGCTAGTGCCGAAGAAAATGAAAATGAAGATTTGAAGAACGAGGCTGCCACTGAAGAGGAACCAGAAATTCCTCAGCCTGAAGAACCTGAGATTGCGATTCCTGAGGTCATGCAACTGACTGACACTCCTCTGCCCAAGCCAAAGGAACCATTCTCAAGAAAGCAAACATTCAAAGCTGATGTTTTCTTCGGCGAGCACATATTCTTCACTGATTACAACCCTTATGACTCTGCTCGCATAAGGAAGAGGCGTTTATGGACTGCCAACCAGGCAAATTTCTCTTCCTCAGTGTTGTTCAACAAAGACAAAGTCTTCGATCAGGAGCACATTCCTCACGTGGATATGGAATCTCTGCCATGCTTCGGGCCAGTCCTCAGTGTTCTCTACGACGCTGGACTGTTAAATTTCTGCACTGACATATGTGATTGGAATGAAGAGGTAATTCTTCAATTTTATGCAACTCTGCACATCACCGGCAACTCTGAAGACGTGAATTCATGGGTGCTGGACTGGATGTCTGAAAACACTCACTACAAAGAACCAGATACTGAATTGCTTCATGCTTTGCCTCTCAGTCCGCCCCTTGAAGGTGCTTGTTGCGTCTACAATGAATCTTAGCTTACAGATCACTATATGCAAGTGCTGATGAAGCCTTTGAAGCCAGGCCCGGCCCCAAGAACAAAATTCCTTGTGAAGGAATTGTTGTATGTGCCTCGGACTGTCTATCGCATTTTGACGAAGACATTGAGTCCTATCCAGGGCCACGACTCGAATGAAGAAGAAGTCATTGGCATCATGAAGAATCTGCTTTTCAATATCATTCATGGCGTTCCCATCAACTTCCATGATTTCTTCATGAGGACTCTGGCCAATGTCGCAATGTCACCATTTGAGTTGAAGCCTTATGCACCGTGGATTATGAGATTCATCAGAACAAGGTCTTCACTCAACTACAAAGCTGATACACTGAACCAGCTACTTGCCCCCGATTGAAGTCCTCAAACGGACATTTTCCTCGGCTGATGAAAAGGGCAAGCCTACGGCTGTAATTGATGAAGGCATTCGTCCATTGGATGGTCAATTTCGCAAGGCTGCATCCTACTCCACCAATGATGACTCTGCCACCCATGACTCTGCCGCCAACGCACCGAAGCAAAATCCTCAAGGCACAGCACCCAGGTTGATGACTGACCGTGAGCTTCTCCTCAGTCTTCACTAGAAGGTTGATCGCAATCATAAATGGGTCAAACGTCAGTTTCGTTCAATTCTTCACAACATGACTGCTACCCACAATGCAGTGAAGAAAAACCACTACTACCTTCATGAAACCCTGAACCGCACCTGGGCTGTTCTGTCGCACATATATGGTGAAGAAGATCTGAAGAAAATGGGTCTCAAGGAAGATCTTGACTAGGCTGCACCTCCTCCGAAGAAGTACAAGAAGGTCAAGGTTCCTTCCTTGGTGGCCAGCTCCTATTCTTCATCGCGCGAAACTGATGAGCATGAAGACTTGGACGACACTGCGGCAGGCCCTAGTACAACAAACGACCCCGACAATGCTGACGCTCCTTCATCAACTTGATATTCTTCAGGGGCGTTAGTCCTCATTTTTGAACCTTTTGGTCATTCGATGATAAAGGGGGAGAAATTTGAGTTAGTCTTCAAGCGGGTCTATTATATGGGCGTGTTTTTTTCTAAGTTACAACTCTGGTTCTTCTGATGACTTTGTTGGATCGAGTTGTAAACTTAAACTCTACGGTGGCCTGATAATTTTGCTGTTTCTTCTGCATGCTTATTCCTCGTTAATGTCATTGCACGCATGCTGAATGACATCAGTCACCATATTTCATCATGCATTTCAAATTCATATAGTATATCAAATGCGTGTATGAATTACAAGATATAGGGGGAGATCTCCATGATTCAACTCTTCAAGTATGCATTGCTTCAAAAGCAAATTCCTCACTATGCACATCTTCAGGGGGAGTTCTTCTATATCTTGCAATAAAATTCCTCAATATCAGTATTTACACTTCATATGTTTATCCCCGTTGAAAACTTAACCTATATTGTCATCAATCACCAAAAAGGGGAAGATTGTAAGTGCATCTAGTGCCCCTTAGTGATTTTGGTGTATTGAAGACTTATAGGTTAAGGGACTAATGTGTTTATGAGTGTACACAGGTCTATAAGTCTATGAGGAGTTTGATATTTACAAAGAAAGTCGACCCCTAAAAATGAAGTTCTTCGACTGAAGACTTTGGATTTCTGAAGACTTTCTGAAGACTTTGAAAGTGAAGAAATTGGTGTGACCTTGAAGACTTGGTATTCATTTGAGGAACATGAAGCGTGAAGACTTTTGTTTACGTAGTTTCATTTTCTCTTTCTTGAGTCATAGGAAACACCGTACTGTTAAAGGGGGTCGAGGAAATACTAAGGAAAAATTTCCATGTGATGCTCAACTCAAAATCCTACACCTACCAATCCCTTCGAGTGAAGCCAATATAAATCTCATACAGTTCAGTCATATTCTTCAGTGACAGAGACGAAGTTCTTCTGGTCTCTGAGGAATTTGTTCTGACTGAGGAGTTAGGAATTCGCCAGTGTGGATTGCCTACACAGTGAGGAACATGATAGCCCTGAGGAATTTGATACTCAAATTTCCGACCGTTGCTGTGATATGTGCCAGCTGTCCCAAAATATCTACCCACCTAACGATCGTATCATTGAAGGGCATTTATGTCTTATCATGCCGGGCTGCTCCCTAGGCTATAAATAGCCGCCCCCTACAACCACTAGCTGGTTGGCTGCTCCGAGAGAAACTGACACTTGTCATTTGAGAGCATCCCATCCTCTGAGGAATTTGAGCGAAAATCATCAACTGAGGAAAACCCAAACCCAAACACCTACCAACCCCTAGTGATTGAGCATCGCTGAAGAGCTTGATCCTACATGGATCCGACGCTTGTTACCATTGAAGACTGTGCTTCTTCTAGACGGTTAGGCGTCATGGTCTAGAGCATCCAAGAGGAAATTGTGGATCGCCGAGTGACCGAGTCTGTGAAGGTTTGGAAGTCACCTGAAGACTTACCATGAGTGATTGGACGAGGTCTGTGTGACCTTAGCTCAAGGAGAATATGGTGAGGACTGTGTGTCCGGGACTGTGTGTCCTCAGGTTTAAATACCTAGCCGCTCCAACCAGACGTACAACTGAGACAGCAGTTGGAACTAGTCTACTAAATCATTGTCTTCACCAAGCCTACTGGTTCTATTTCCTCAACTCTTTCATTTCCTCATAACTGTGTTGTGCACTTGTTCATATCTGTGTTTGAAGACTTTGACTGAAGACTTTCTAAATTTCCTTAGTTCAATTTCTTCAGTCAGTTTGTCTTCATCCTGTGCTATCCTGTGTTTACGCTTCTGGCTCTCTACTTGTCTTCATTTCATCATGATGACCATGCTTGTGTTCTGCTATGCGTACTTTTGAGTACTTATTCTTCTGCAAGTAGTTCTTCACTAAGGAATTTCCTCACTAGCAAATTCCTCAGTGAAGAATTCATAAAAATCGCCTATTCACCCCCCTCTAGTCGATATAACGCACATTCAATCAGACTATTTAGAAACGTGGGATGACTCGGACAGCATAACAACTGTAAATTCTCAAAAAAATTTGAGACATCCTGCAATATAGTGGCATGACCACTCAACATCACAATATCAAGGTTCTGAGGCCAGCTATGACCATACGGAGGTAATAGAAACTGAACTGAGACTTGAATCTATCAATCCTATAAGTCTATGGATTAGTAACACGTGATCCTGATAGAAAGATGAGAAGCCTAGTTCTTAATCCCCGTAGAAGAGAAGAGGGTGACACAGATCAGAAGGGCATAAGGTAAAGGAGTAAAAAGAGCCTTACGTTCCCATCCACAATCAATCCCCTTATATAACTAAAGCATTTCTAGACTCAACTTCAACCAGTTTGGCTTGGCAATCCTACAGGCAGTCAGGCTCTGATACCAAAGCTGTCAGGACCCCGATCCTAAGTCACACCGATGTAGCATGTCAGACATCATATCACTTTGCGGCCTCACGCATGGTATTCCCACGGGTGCCACCTTACCTGGCCCTAGACCATTTGCGCCTTTTGGCTCACGTATAAGATAGTGTCGCTAGCATCCATATGATAGAGAACCCGGGCCGACATGACTAGTCGTAAACCCAAAGTGGCACTAACTTATAGGGAGAGGCATACATGACCCAGCAACGAACGTGTCAATCATCAGCGAGTGAATCCGGGCTGTAGGAGCTGGGCTAACAGGACTCCGGTGGACACCGCTTGACTTTTCCCCGAAGGGACAGACAAAGCAACGAAGAAGGACACATGCCGGCCAGCCTGGGTGTTCCGGAGTAGTGGCAATCTACCATGGCTCAGTGGAAGCACTAGGAGAGATTTCCCGGTGAGAGAGGCTACCAAGGATAAACAACTAGGTAGTCGGATCCCACAAATACCAAGCATTTCAAATCATACACACAATATGCTCGATATGTGCAAATACAACATGGCATCACAAGAAAACTCTACAAATCAAAGTATTTATTATTTAGGCTCCGAAGAGCCAGATATTATGAACATGGGTCTGATGATCAACATTCAAGTCATACAATCAACAAGCACAAGCGGAAGCTTAACTTGTGTGAGCATAGACAACTACAAATGAAAAGGCTGAGAAGCCTGACTATCTACAAGACCCTGCCGAGGGTTCAAGATCGTAGCTGAGGTAACAAGCCAAGCGTTGAAGTCCATGTAGAACTACTAGCGAGACTGGAGTCTCTCTACAAAAACATAAATTAAGCAAACGTGAATACAAATGTACCCAACAAGACTTACATCAGAACTAACTACATATGCATCGGTATAAACAAAGGGGGTGGTCGAGTTTAACTGCAGCAAGCCAGCTTTGACTCGGTGGCTATCCTAAACTACGACTTCAAGTAACTCTTTTGAGGTGGCGCACACGAGTCGACATATTCACCATATCGATACAACACTATGGATCCGCTTCCGTTTCCCTACGAGAACGCCATCTGTCGTGGTTTTGTCACGGTAGATGTCGTAGTGAAGGGACTTAGTCATGGAGCCATCGCGACGGGTTAGCTTAAAGGGTTAAAGCGGACAAAGGACGCAGAGAGTTTATACTGGTTCGACCCCTTGCGGTGAAGGTAAAAGCCTAATCCAGTTGTTGTGAAATTGCAAGGGTTTCGATGACCAGGTAGCAAAATCCGCTATGCCTGGCTCTCGAGTTGTTGTTTGTTGTCCCTAAACCGCCGCCGGGTCATCCCCTTATATACATGGGTTGATGCCCGTCGGTTTACAGAATCCCGAGGCCGGCTTATAAACGTGTCCGGCCCGGTCTCTATTCTTCCTATCTTACAACACAAGTTTACATGTTAATGTCGGTTTGTGTCTACAGTCCTTAATCTGCCTTTGGGCCCTGGGACTTCGTAAAGCGCCACAATCCTTGTCTTCATGGGCTTCAAATATAATAACTCATTATGGGGATAATCCGGCCTCTCCTGGCCGGTTTATGCCCAGCAGTAATATCTCCAACATTAGGCCCCAGATTGATTTGAACTGGTTCATGTCAATCTTCAACACTTTGGAAAATTCCTCCTTCAGCACCTTCACGTAAATCTTGTAAACCGCCATGACGGTTTCGGTGTACAAAAGTAGGGGCGCACTTTTGTACCCCTTTACTTGTGCACGGGTAGTTAGAGCCGCGCGCCACAGCCACACATAGCAGGGCAAAGGAGGGAAGCCGGATAGAAGCCGAAGCGCAACACAACACGATCAAGGCAACGCCAAGGCCAAGAACACAAAGAAGCAGAGGGACGGCGCAGTTTCCCCCTGCAAGACCCTTGCCGGGGGCAGCCTCAGCAGCCCCGGCAAGTCCCTTGCCGGGAAAGCACGCCCAAACACCAACAGAGCCAGCTGCCCTTGAGCCACAGGCTCCAACCCAACCAGTTACGATTGGGCCAGGGCTCAGGAGGAACCTCTGTGGTGGCATGCAGATCTTTGTCAAGACCATAGATATATAAGATCAAGATGAGGACCAGAAGACAGAAACTCTCGGTAGGATCCATGCCGAGGAAAGCCACAAGACCCCCCGGCAAGATCCTTGCCGGGTACGACTGCGCATCGCGGCAAGACCCTTGCCAAGAACGCCAGCAGGGCCACCCCCAGGGCCACACCAGCCAAGCTTCCACCGTCGTTCGCATGCAGCTGCCAGCCCAACCAACTAGGCTGGCACCTGCGTGGCAACATGCAGCTCCCAGACCAGATCAGCAACCACATGCGTGGCGGCATGCAGATCTTCGTGAAGACCCTACCGCCGCGCCACCTCAGTTGCTTGCCTGCCTACATGGCGCCGCATGCATCGCTGGCCAGGGCGCGTGTCGAAGCGAGGGGGAGCGGCGACGGACGGGACGGGCCTCGCCCTCGCACTACTAGGAAAAGGGATATAGCTAATATGGACATTAATGGGGCACCATGTATGTGGTGCACCACTGCTATATAGCAGTGGCGCACCAGATACAGGTGCGCCATTAGTGTCCTCATTACTAATGGCGCACCACACACATGGTGCGCCACTATTAACATTTTTTTCCAAAACTAGTAATGGCGCACCAAGGCACAGTGCGCCATTACTAGTTTTAACTAGTAATGGCGCACCACGCACTCTGTGCGCCACTACTAACATTTTTTCTACTTTTTTTTCAAAACTTGTAATGGCGCACCAGGGTACAGTGCGCCATTACTAGTTCAAACTAATAATGGCGCACCACAACCACGGTGCGCCAGTACTAACAATTTTTTTGCAAAACTAGTAATGGCGCACCATGTAACAGGTGTGCCATTAGTAACCAGGGTTACCAATGGCCCATTATTAGGTGGTGCGCCATTGGTAACTTGAGAGCAGCTAGATATTTTGGATAGCCACCTACGACACTCACTTTCCCCACTTCATTCTCTCCACCTCCTCCTCCAAGCCTGCCTCCTCCTCACCTCATTTGCACCATAGATTCACCCAAATTAAGTGGTTAAATTACCTTTTTTTGATAGGTAAGTAAGGGGAAAGCTTTCTTTATGTTGTAGATCTACTTTTTTCTCCCTCCAACAACGTCCACAGGCACTTTTTATGGCCTAGATCTACGCATGTTTGTGGTGTTGCATATGTTTATGGTGTTGCATATGTTTGTGTTTGCAGGTACCGGTATTTGAAATGTGATAGTTGCCAATATTTTGCCGGAATGTTGATTCATTTCTGTTTCGGCGAGAATTTGGCACTATGCATTCATTTTGGTCCTATTTTTAGGCAAAGTCATGCCAAATTTTTTGGTTCTAAAATATCGTTTTGCGCTACCCCGCAGGCGACCATGGTCCGCACGATGACTGAAGGCATCGTGAATAGGTTTTTGAGCTCCGCAAAGGCCGAGATGCTTCAAAAGAACGGGACGGAGATAAGATGTCCGTGTCGAAGATGCAAGCTGAGGAGCCTTATGGACCCGGATTCCGTACAGGTGCGGGACCACCTGCTCTTGCGTGGTTTCATGGATGGCTATCGGTGGCAAGGTGATGAAGATTATTACGAAGTCATCCATGGGGGCCGGGAAAGAAATGAGGAAGGGCAGCAAGACAACCGCGGCGAGGGCGGGCGAGAAGACGAAGAATCTCCAGGACAGGATCACGAAGTAGATGCAGTACACAGTCATCACGTAGAAGATGCCGGACATGATGATGAGGAAGATGCCGGAGCAGACGAAGGGCATGATCATGAAGATGAAGATGCCGGAGCAGACGACGATGGACCATCGATGGGCTGGGTGGAGGACCCTCATATTCAAGAGCTGCTTCTCAAGCAGACGGATAACACAGGAGCTTCCGCCCGAGAGAAAGCCAGGCTGGATCAACTGGAGATAGATGTGGTTACTCCATTGTATGAAGGATGCAGGCCCGAGGATACCCGCCTGAAAGTAACGCTCATGGCTCTGGAGATGAAGGTAAAACACAAAATGACCGACGCATGCTTCAACGAGAACATGTCATTCTGGCACGACCGTCTTCCCAAGCGGAACAAGTGCCCGACTAGTTTCGAGGAGGCGAAGAAAATCATGTGTCCTCTGGATTTACCGCTTGTGAAATACCATGTGTGCATGAACAATTGCATCATTTATCGGGACGAGGACGTGGAGTCTACCATATGTCCGGTGTGCGGCATCATTCGATACAAGAAGAGGAAGAAAGCTCGTCCAAAAGTGGTGTGGTACTTTCCGATCACTCCTCGTCTGAAAGAGGTATTTCGCAGACCCTAAGGTAGCAAAGCTCCTGCATTGGCACGCGGATAGGGAGGAGAAGAAGCGAGAAGATGACGGAAATGATCCAGAGATAAATAAAAAAGACAAGATGCTGAGTCACCCTAAGGATGCGAGCCAGTGGCAAGCGTTGATCTTCGAACACCCAGAATTTGTGGACGATCCAATGAACATCGTGCTGGGCACGAGCACTGATGGAGTCAACTCATTTGGCAGACAGAGAAGCACACATAGCACGTGGCCTGTGTTTGTGTGGATGTACAACCTTCCCCCTGGTTGTGCATGAAGAGGAAGTACATTCACATGAGTATGCTAATTGAAGGGCCAAAACAACCAGGGAATGACATCAATCTGTATCTCGGGCTGCTGAAAGAGGAGCTAGACACGCTGTGGAAGACGCCAGTCAATACGTGGGACGCTGCTGACAAAGAATATTTCCCTATGAGAGTCGCACTGCTCACGACGGTGCACGACTATCTCGGTTATGGATATGTCGCGGGGCAGGTGGTCCACGGATTTTCTGGATGCGTCAGGTGCATGGATGACACAACGTACCGCCAGCTAGATATAGATCCCGGGTCTTCGAAAACCATGTTCATGGGACATCGAAGGTGGCTTCGCGACGATGACTCATGGAGAAAACGCAAGGATTTCTTCGATGGTGAAACCGAACCCCAAAGACGCCCGCGTCCGAGGAGCGGCGAGGAAATAGACGAGCTGTTGAAAAATTGGAAAGATTGCCCACTGCCGGGAAAGAAGCAAAAGGCGCAAGAGCCAGGAAAGAAGCGAAAGGCGCCAGAGCCGCTGCTGAAGGTATGGAAAACGAGGTCTGTTTTATGGGACTTGCCGTACTGGAAGAACCTCCGTGTGCCTCATAGGCTTGATGTCTTGCATATCACGAAGAACGTGTGCGAGAGTCTGCTTGGTACCCTGCTCAACATGCCAGAGAGGACCAAATATGGGCTGAAAGCAAGGGCAGACTTGAAATCAATGGGCATCAGGGTGGAGCTTCATGCTAATGATGATGATGATGAGGCGAAGCAGGACACAGAAAGTTGTCGCAAAGGCAAAAAGGCCAAGAAGATCAGAAATGACAACCCTCTCGCGTGCTTCACTCTAAGTCAGGAGGAGATCGAGCAGTTTTTCACCTGCCTCGTAGGAGTAAAACTTCCTTACGGTTACGCGGGGAAGATAAGCAGATACCTAGACTCAGCGAAGCAGAAGTTCAGCGGGATGAAGTCTCACGACTGTCACGTGCTGATGACGCAGATACTTCCAGTTGCAATCTATGGGTTCATGGACGCGCACGTCCTTGAAACACTATTTGGCCTATGCAACTTTTTCGACGTCATCTCTCGGAAGTCGGTTGGCGTGAGGCAACTCAGAAGGCTACAGGAAGAGATCGTGGTGATACTATGCGAGCTTGAGATGTACTTCCCGCCCGCATTCTTCGATGTTATGGTGCATCTTCTGGTCCATATCGTGGAGGATATCATCTAACTCGGGCCAACATTCCTGTACAGCATGATGTCGTTCGAAAGGATGAATGGTGTCATCAAAGGATACGTTCGCAACATGTCACGTCCAGAGGGAAGCATAGCCAGGGGCTTTCGGACCGAAGAGTGCATCTCCTACTGCACGAATTATCTAGGCATCAAGAACCCTGTTGGTCTGCCCGTCAACAGGCACCTCGGCAGGCTCGCTGGATGGGGTCACCGCGATGGTCGCCGAGAAATGCATGTCGACTTCGAGGGTCGACTCGCCGAGTTTGAAAGAGCAAACCTAGTCGCGCTACAACACATAGACGTGATCGATCCTTGGGTGGTAGAGCACAAAACCTTTATTGAGAAGACGTACAATGACCGAGGCCAACAGAGGACGAACGGAGATATAATCAAAGAGCACAACTCATGTTTCACGCATTGGTTCAAGGAGAAGCTTCTGTCGTACCCTTTACATGAGGATTCTTCCACGGAAGAAAAACTCATATTCTCCTTGTCACAGGGCGCCGAGCACAACCTGATGACCTATGAGGCGTACGATATCAACAGTTACACATTCTACACCGAGGACAAGGACATGAAAAGCGATGGTTATCAGAACTCCGGGGTAACGATGGAATCCTACACTGGTAACGACAAGGATAGATACTACGAAAGGATCGAGGAGATCTGGGAGCTGAGCTACGCTGGAGAGAAGGTCCCGATGTTCCGTGTCAGATGGGCCAAGAGCGTCCTAAAAGAAGACCAGTATTTCACCACCATGGTTATACCCGAAGCCAAATCCAAGACCGCGGGCGCAAACGTCAGCGCGGAAAATGAGCCATGGGTACTGTCTTCCCAAGTGGACCAATGCTTCTTCATTACCGACCCGTCAAAGCCTAGTCGTGTTGTCGTGAGGAGAGGCAAAAGGAAGATCATCGGAATGGATGGAGTCACCAATGAGCAAGACTTCGACAAGTACGGCGACCCGAAGATGGAACATGATGACGACGATGAAGTGGCATACACCACAAGAAGAAGCAGGACCACCCTACCTAAAGGATGTCCGTTCAACAGAAGAACTCCATTTGCGAAAAAGAAGGGCAAGAAGATTGTGAAAAGATAGCTAGCTAAGATCGACTGTATTTAAATCGTAGTCTTCATTTCTCGATTGTATTTCGACATATTGAAATGATATTTATTGTGTTCTCGTCCTCATGAATATTTATTTATGTTTATTATGGTATTGAATTTCTAACTCACAAAAAGTATTGAATTTGTTAATATTTTTTGAACTCACGAATATTTTTAAATTTCATGGGCACCTTTTGAATTCATGAATATTTTTTCAAATTTGATGCTATTTTTCATATTGATAAATGTTTTACCAATTCACAAATGAATGCAACTAAAAATGCAAAAAAATATTGATGATATTTTTAACTAACAAATTTGATGATATTTTTTCATATTCATAAATATTTTGAAATAACAAATTTGATGATATTTTTGCACATTCATAAATGTTTTCAAATTTGATTGTCATTTTCTAAAAAATTATTAGATGCAACTAAAAATAATAATAAAAAGTTGCTAATGGCGCACCAGGAGAAGGTGCTCCATTGCTATCAATGTACTTATGGCGCACCCCTAGGAGGTGCGCCATTGGTATACCAATTTTTATGATATTTTTTCAAATATTTTCAAATAACAAATTTGATGATATTTTTTCATATTCATAAATATTTTCAAATAACAAATTTGATGATATTTTTTCACATTCATAAATGTTTTCAAATTTGATCGTCATTTTCTAAAAAATTATTAGACGCAACTAAAAAAAGTTACTTATGGCGCACCCCTCGGTGGTGCGCCATTGCTATGGATGTACTTATGGCGCACCCCTAGGAGGTGCGCCATTGCTAATCTTCCCCCTCTATCCCTCCCTCGCCAGATCCCCCTCGCCCCCCGTGCCAGATCCCCCTCCATCTTGCTATCGCCCTCGCCAGATCCCCCTCCCCCCCGCCGCCGACGACCCCCCGCACCCGACGACCCCCACGCCCGCTCTGCCACTGGAGTCGCCGCCGGAGCACTAGGAGGAGGAGGCCCGCGTCCACCAGGAGAGGACGCCGTCGCCACCGCTGCTCCGGTCCATCCCCGCGGCAACCGAGGTGTCCACAAGCGCCGTGGTGAGATCCTCCCTCGCCCCCTTTCCCCCTTCGATTTAGATGACGTAGGACGCCGACTCCATCGTGCCCGAACCCTACTGTTGCTGCGCGGCATACGGCCTCGCCGCGCGCCGGGCTTCCTTCTGCTGCCCCGTCCTGCTGCACGCGCGCCGCGCCCGGCCGCGCCTCTGAAGTCAGTGGCCGCGAGCCCCCCCCCCACTCCTGGCCGGTAGCCCTGCGCCCATGCCCGCCTTCCCCTGACCCCTAGGCCATCCCCTACTCGCGCTTTCCTTGCTGCATGCATCACTGACACGGGGCATTCAATGGGCTGTCATTGCTGCCTCCTCAAGGCATTACTTATTAGCCATCAAATGAAGTTTGTGTGTGTTGTGTCACGTTCAGATTCAGCTACACTATCACTTTCACACTCTGAATTCTTGAGAAATCCTGTCTTACTTTTCGATGACCAGCTTTCCTTAGAGGATAGTAACAAAAAGGAGAGACTAGACTAAGTGGCATAAAAATAAGAGCAAAAAAGAAAAGAAAGGCAGATCATTTCTGCCCCTCACAACATCACAAGCACAACTTTCCAAAGTCCAAACCCAGAGCCAAAGCAATTTTTTCAAGATCATGCAACCAAATTCCATTTGATCACATCATTGTTTCATATCCAAGGGCAAACTCGTGTGCGGTTAGCGATTGAGTTTCACGCAATCCTGTTCCTATAGAACTCTGCAGAAGGTCTTGGCTTTTGGGTCAATACATTGTTGTTCTAGTTTTTATTGGTAGTGCACTTCACTGTAATTTATATAGGAACAAGGTCTCAGTTCTGGAGTTATATTGCTGCTCTAGTACATTTCATTGGTAGTCCAGTTCACTGCATTTTATATAGGAAACAAGGTCTCAGTTCTGGAGTTTTATTGTAGTGTCACAGTGAACTAGCAGCCTGTTTTTTAACAGGGTAGTGTGCTGGTACGTGCTTTACTTAGTAAAATCCTAGTGCAACAAAAGGCTGTAGAAGGCATTAGCTATTGCCCAGCTGGTGTTGGTTAAATTCTTCACCGCATCCTGATCCTATCCACACAAGGTCTCAGCTTTTTGCTTACAGTGCTGATGTGTGCATTTTAATGGTAGTGCAATTTCACTGCGTTTTGTCCAAAGAAGGCCTCAGTTTTGGAGTTGTATTGCAACTGCGGCAGCATGTAAGAGATGTAAAGCTCATGTTACTGTCCTCTGCTTGTAGTGTCACAGTGAACTAGTAAGTTTTCGCACTATAATTAGCTAGTAACTTGTAGTTATGCAGCAGCCTGAACCGTGGAGATTCACTCTCAAAATCATCATATTGCTTTCCTTTTTCACATTGTATCATCATCTTGGTACATATTCAGTCTGTGTATGTGTATCAGTGTATGTGTTCAGCTTGTGTTGCTAGATGATACAAATGTGTAGTTCTCAGTTTTCATGTATATACAGGTCACGAAGTTGAAGTCCATATAGATCACCACATACCGAGCAAACATGTTGGTTGCTCCTTGGTGATTTAACTTCATTCGCTCTCTAGATAACAGAAATCTGCCAGGAGGTGATATAAATGCATCTTTCTCTTTAATGAAATTATTGGTCATCTTGGGCTTCTGGAACTGCCAATAAAGGGTAGAAGCTTTACTTGGTCCAATCTGTAGCAAATCCCTCTCCTGGAACAGCTCGATTGGTTCTTCACTACCTCCGACTGGATCTCTCACTACCCTAATACAATTGTCTTTCCTTTGGCTAAAACTGCATCGGATCACGTGCCATGTTGGTTTCAATTGACAATTATATCCCCAAGTCCAAGGTTTTTAGGTTTGAAAATTTCTGGGTGGAAATGCCAGGGTTTATGGAGTGTGTCAAGAAAATCTTGGGAGGCCCCTGTGTTTTCTGACCTCTCTGCATCTGCAGTTTTAACCAGGAAATTTAAACGCCTCAGGTATGATTTGAGAGTTTGGAGTAAAAACCTCTCTTACCTTAAGAAGTTAACTGTGGATTAAAGCAAGGTTATTCTCTATTTTGTTAAGATGGAGGAGTTAAGACCACTCGTTAGAACTGAGTTCAATTTCAGAAAAATCGTCAAGCTTCATTATGAGCATTTGTTGAAACTCCACTATATTTATTGGAAGGAGAGGTGTACGATCAGGTATATCAAGGTGGGTGAGGAAAACTCCAAATTTTTCCATGCCATGGCATCTGAGCACATGAGGAAAAACTCTATAGCTAGTCTGAAAACCCCGGGGGTGGATGATCCCGTTTCAGATCATGATCAAATGGCGGGAATCCTCTGGGCTTCCTTCAAAAACCGAATGGGCCAGGCCCAGGACATCTCAATGGGCTACGATTTGGGCACACTCAATCAGCCTGTCCCTGGTTTGGAGGAATTGTCGCTTCCCTTCTCTGATGCTGAGATTCAAAAGGTTCTGTAGGAGCTGCCAACCGATCGGGCACCAGGGCCTGATGGTTTTAACGGCATGTTTGCAAGCGCTGTTGGCCGATCGTCAAGAAAGATTTCTTGAGTTTGATCAAAGACTTTTATGAAGGGAAAGTTTCTCTGGAAAATATTAATGGATCTCTCATTACCCTCATCCCTAAGATGATATCTCCTGAGGGGCCGGATGATTTTAGGCCTATTTCTCTTACCAACACCCGCTTGAAGTTTCTAACGAAGTTGTTGGCTAATAGGTTGCAAAGGGTGATTTTGAATTGCATCCACAAAAACCAGTATGGCTTTCTCAAGGGTAGATGAATCCAGGACTGTCTGGCTTGGAGTTTTGAGTATATACATCAATGTAAACAGTCCAAGAGGCCTATTGTTATTCTGAAATTGGATTTTGCCAAGGCTTTTGATACAGTTAATCATGAGGTTATTTTGTTGATGCTCAAACACAAAGGTTTTGATGATAAATGGATTGGTTGGGTCAAAGAGATCCTTTCTACAGGGTCTTCTTCTGTGTTGCTCAATGGCATCCCTGGCAAGCAGTTCAAGTGCAAATGTGGGTTCAGACAAGGGGATCCTTTATCACCTCTTCTATTTGTAATAGCAGCTGACCTTTTACAATCTGTGGTTAATCAAATGCTGGCCCAGGGTATCTTATCACTCCCAATCCCCACACATGACCAGGAGTTCCCTATTATACAGTATGCCGATGATACTGTTATCTTTCTGTCAGCCAGATATGAGGAGCTGGTTGCTCTCAAGACCATGCTGCTTACCTTTCAGCAATCTACAGGTCTCAAGGTCAATTTTGCAAAGTCTTCAATGATCCCACTCAACCTTGAGGAAGGTGAAGCAATTAGGTTAGCTGCTGTGTTGGGCTGCAGGATTGGCCAACTCCCTTTTACTTATTTAGGGTTGCCCCTTGGAACCACTAGGCCCAGGATTGTTGATCTCATGCCTTTAGTGGACACTTTGGAGAGGCGTCTGACTGCTAGCTCATGTATGCTCAACCAAGGATCTCGTAACTTCAGTCCTGACTTCTATGCCAATCCATCTACTTTCTTTGTAGTTTGCAAATCCCACCTGGTATTATCAAGCAGTTGGACAGAATCTTCAGACAGTGCCTCTGGAGGGGGAGTACTGATGCTCCCAAGCAATCTTTGGCCGCTGGAGATTTAGTCTTTCGGCCAAAAGACAAAGGTGGTCTTGGGGTCATCAACTTAAACATTCAAAACAAGGGTCTTCTGCTCAAGCATTTGCATAAATTTTATAATAAGGCTGACATACCCTGGGTGTCCCTCATCTGGAACAGTTATTATGCTGATGGTGTTCCACACGCTACAACCCAGTGGGCTCCTTTTGGTGGAGAGATAGCCTCAAGCTCCATGATGCATACACAACTATTGGCTCAGTGCACATCAACATGGGTGACTCTGCTCTGTTTTGGACTGATGCTTGGTTTATAGGTGGCTCTTCTAGACCTTTATATTGGAGATTGCCAAGGTTATTTTCCTTTGTTAACAATGACAAGGTTTCAGTGCACGAATTCCTCATATCGCAGGATATCTTTACCATGTTCTTCTTGCCATTGTCTCATGAGGCTGCTCAGGAGTTGCATGTTCTAGAAGATTGGATCATGGCCTTGAACAGGGACACCAACATACCAGATGTTTGGGTTTGGCCGGGCAGATCTGGTAGTTTCTCAGCCAAGAGTTTCTACTCCTTGATGCAGTCACATTTGCCCACAATTCAACCGTGTAAATGGTTGTGGAAAAGCAGATGCACCATGAAGATCAAAGTCTTTGGATGGTTACTTTTCTTTGACAGGCTTAACACCAAGGACCTTTTGATTCGCAGGCACCGGAGATCCCCCCTGGATGATAATCTTTCTGTTATCTGTCATGAATTTTCATATGAGGATAGGCTGCATTTGTTCTTCAACTGTAATTTCAGTCGGAGGGTTTGGAACAACCTTTCTATTAACTGGTCAAGAGGGTCGGATATTCAGCAATGTATCCAACATGCTAGCTCAAGCTTCAGGCATCATTTCTTCTTCGAAGTAATGTTGACGGCAGCATGGAATATTTGGATCCTCAGGAATGGCAAAACTTTTAGAGGGGAGAGAGCTACTTTTGCTGCTTGGCGGTCTAACTTTGTACATGATCTTTCACTCCTAACTCATAGGCTCAAGGATGATACCAACATCAAGCTTAAAGCTTGGATAAATGCTTTAGTCTAATTAGTCCAGGTAGGTAGTTCTAGTCTTGTACCTTAGCTTTGTAGGCTAGTTTCTTAGCTCCTGTATAAACTCCTACTATTCTTTTTTGTACAGTTGTTCGATTTCAATAAAGGGCTGTGGGGCTTTGCCCCACAGTAAATATTCAAAAAAAAACATGCCACAAGTAAATAGTGTTGGCGGCTCTAGCAACAACATTGTTAGAGAAGTTTCCCGAGAGGTGGGATAATGATTTTGCAGGTACCTCGAGAGGCCCTTGAGTTTGCCGAAATGTCGATTAACTTCCGTTCCGGCAAATTCGGGTACTCCATATGTCCTATTTTCAGCAAAGGTCATGCTGAAATTTTCCGTAAATTTTAGCATGACTTTGCTAAAAATAGGACATATGGGGTACTTGCGACTAATGCATGGGCCGGGGTATCTTAGTACTTAATCTGTAGATTTCCAAAATTGTTCCTTGACAATTATTGGCAACTAGCTGTATTCCTCTATCTGAGATATTCTATGTGCATGCAATATATATCCAATCAGTGGGATAAAAAGCCACGAGAAAGTAGAGCTGGACATGTAAGATGCAATATACTAATGCTTCATTATCACCCTGTTATGCTCAGCCCAATACTCCCATCAAGATTGGTGATAGATAGATATCGTTCCCATGTTTTGTTACCAGCTAAATTATGTTCCTTGACTCCAAAACCCTTAGTTAGACCATCTGTTACTTGATTCCCTGATATTACATGATTTAATTGAATTATACAATCATAGAACTTCCCCTTAATAAATAAAGGATCTATCTCCACATCTTGGTTCTATCGTGTTGGATCGGGTTACTGGTTATGCTTATAGCTGATTTATTATTACACCTAACCTTCAAAGGACCTTTTCCCAGCACCTTCATTCTGATAGAGGATTTCTACCCATAATATTTCACTAAGTCCTAGTGACATAGCTCTATACTCTACTTTGGCTGTTGATTTGGACACAACTAATTGCTGCTTAAACCCCTTCCCAGGACTGCATGTTAGATACGACAAAATAGGCTATACTGCATCCATATGTCCACTCCTAGGATCAAGCATGTATCTGTCTACCGCACTTGCGGCATAGGCAATGCCAGGTCTTATATGCCTTTAGTATAGGAGTCCCCCAACAAATCTGGCATCTCTTAGTACATTCTAAGAGATTTGCAGATTCCAAGGTAGATTCTATAGTTCCAAACAAGTAAGCATGAAATAGGAATGTAAATATGTGCACCTGATTCAAGTAAAAGAAGATTAATGTTGCATATTCCAATAAAAATGTGATAAAGAGAGCACCACCTATATATATATATTGAGTATTGATTCAGCATCACATGCTTTTTTGGAGATTGATATAGCAAAAATATTTGTAGAAGATCAGGGGTACCTAGCACTACTAGGAAAAGGCCTGCTAGTGGCGCACCTATTTTGCCTACTAATGGCGCACTACAGGTGCGCCACTAGCATCACGCCATTAGAATGTTTTACACAGGTGCGCCATTAGTATCTGGTATACTAATGGCGCACCAGGCAGTGCGCAATTAGTACATCACACGGTGCGCCATTACTATCTCACTTAGTAATGGCGCACCACATAGAAGTGCGCCATTACTAACATTTTTTTAATTTTTTTCAGATATATTTTTTCAAATTTGTTTTCGTTTTTTTTCTTAATCTCGGGTCACTATGGCTTAATCTCGGGTCAATATGCTTAATCTCAAGTCAAATCGCACTCCATGGTCAAACTTTCCGAAAGGTCACCCATCCTCACACTACTCCAGCCCAAGCATGCTTAACTTCAGAGTTCTATCCAACCCCAGCACCATCTCACTTAACAGGCACTTGTTGATATATCTAGCATATCAATCCTATTAAACCTTGTTGATGTCTAGGACTTTGTTCATGTTCATGAGTGTGATGAAATTTTGAAAAAATATTTCAAACTTCCCGGTCATATTACGTATCATATTTTGAAAAAAAAATTCCAAAAAAATATTTTGAAACCAATTTTTTTCTATTACTAGTGATGCACATTTGCCACTAGTAACTTTGAATTTTTTTTCATTTTTCCCCCTCTAGATCTTAAAAGCCTCGTATCTTTCGTTCTGTTAGTTTTTTGGGGATTTTGAAGATGTTGAACGGGGTTTTTGGGGTTTTTGGGCATTTTGGGGATTTGGAAGATCTTAAAAGCCCCGTAACTTTTCAAGTAGATGATTTTTCATATAAAAAACTTTTTAATCCGAGTTCGT